>NC_043968.1:6429653-6472153 GCF_902148855.1 Sphaeramia orbicularis
TCCTATCTCTTATAATGGGGACAGTTTTCAAAGTGGCACCAAATCCAGAATCAGATCCAGATCCAAATAATTTCACTAACTTTTGTTGACATCATCATACAGAAGCTGTAGACCAAGTTTGAAGTCAATCGGAATTGTAGTTTCAGAGAAGAAGACGATTGAAATTTTTGTAACGGACGACAGACGACAGACACCGCATGACGACAACAGCTTACGGCCCGTCGGCCGTAAGCTAAAAACTAGAATTAAAAGAAAAAAACCATAACGAACTGAAACTGTATCGTGTATTTATAAAACTAACCTGAGCTGCAACCGATTAATCGACTCACAGTGATCCAAAAAAACCATTCAACCACAGTTCTCCTGAATCAAAGCTTTGTTTCCTTCATTTCTCTGCTGTTAAACATTGGTTCCACTGTTGTGTTTCACACGGACACTTATTGTGACGCACAAATGCCGCATTTCCATTGCATGGTATCGGCTCGACTCGACTCAACTCGACTCGACTAGGCTCGGGCTTTTTTGCATTTCTATTACGACAAAGGACCTGGAATCTGGTACCTGGTACTAGTTTTTTGGTGTCACCTCCGCTGAGGTTCCAAGCGATACTAAACTGTGACATAAACACTGCAGACCACTGATTGGTCAGACAGTTTTCTCTGTGACCCGCCCTTTTACAAAAAACGGATGCAGAAGTGGACGGTAAACACAGCGGTAGGTTAATCCACATGAGAACAGCCCAAAACTACACCATGGTCGATCGAGGAGATTCAGTGTTTGGCCGACGTAAAAATTCAGACGAGACAACACGCAACGAGCGAGTTTTCAGCAACTCTCTGAACAGATGACACGGAAATAACGTGTCGCATCGCTATGACGACCAGGTACTGTAAAGTCAGTAGTATCCTGGAATGGAAACGGTCTGCAGGAATACCGAGTTGAGTCGAGCTGAGCTGGTTCCATGTAGTGGAAACGTGGCAAAAGAAGCTTCAATTCAGGAAAACTGCTATAGAATATTTCCCTTCAATCAATTCGAGTCAATTAATCGCATCATGAATTTTTGCATTGGCTTCAAGCATCTAATCGATTAATCGGTTGCAGCTTTAAAACTAACTAAAACATATAAAAATTATGGATAAAATTCCCTTCGTTTTCGCCTTTGTCAACATCGGATTGATACGAAAGGGATTTACTTCGCTCTAGCAATTTTAGCTAGCGGCACCATACAACACTTTTTGGTCCGTCACTTGTGTTCACTTGTGGTTTCCAGTCGTCTTCTGGTCCCCACTCTACCTGGAAACATGGAGACTAAAGCAGCAGAGTCCTGTCTGGGACTGATTTGAATACGACCACAGAGAAGAAGAGAAAAGAGACCACTGAACTACAACTGAACTAAAACTAAGCATTTAGAAAAAAATGAAAACTAATAAAAACTATCAAACCTGCTCTAAAAATGAATTAAAACGAACTGAATTAGAGAAAAAAAAGTCAAAACTAAATTAAACTAAACTAGAATGAAAAATTCAAAACTATTAGAACCTTGCATGGACTAATGAAGAGACCAAATTCATTTTAGATGGAAAATGGCACCAGAGGCCTCAGCTTCTACTGTTGGTTCCACCCGTCTGTAATCTACCCTTCTGGTCACATCCACACATCACATGTTCTTCACTCCAGACCTGTTATGCTGCGTTCCAGGCAGGTTTTAGAGCCCGAAAGTCACCACTTCAAACCACAACTCACGACTTTGTAACATTCCAGGCAAGTCATGCCCAACTGCCTGAGCGCAAGGAATTGTGGGAGTTAGATGTAAACAAACCAGCACGATGGACCGTACAGAGCTTATGTTCATTTATAGTCATTTCTATCCCAGAGGTCAAATTCATACATCAGATTTTGAATAATAAAAGCTATTGAATTTCTAACACTGAATTTTTTTTGCACTGAAATTAAGTATCTGACTTTTTTTTGTCTCTGAATTCAACTATCTTCATAAATTTAGAATTTAAAAAATTCAGATGCAAAAAATTCAGACCACACATCCATGCTGACCGTCTTCCTGCATCAGTGTCACATGACCAACCTAACATAACTTGATTGGCTGGCTGTCGGTTCGACTTGAGACAGAATCATTGCTTATCCTCAGTGTCCCAGACGTGTGATCTGAATTTTTTGCATCTGAATTTTTTTATTCTAAATTTATGAACATAGTAAAATTGAGAGACAAAAAATTCAGATACTTAATTTTAGGGCTGTGTATCGGCAAGAATCTGGTGATATGATACAAATCGCAATATTAGGATCATGATACGATATATCACAATATATCATGATACTGTTAAAAAAGGTAATTTTTTGTTTGTTTCTTTTTTTAAAAGATTTTTTTCCTGGAAGAATTGAATTACAGCAGAAATCTGTACAGATACTAAACACATTTTTATTTGATCAGAACAGAATCTAATGTTCTATCACAAAATGTTCCTGTGTTCAAACTGAAATTCTGTTTTCCAGACATTCCAGTTTCAGATCCTGTTCAAATGTTCAGATTCTATTAGTTCACAACTAACATCAGAACAGGATTTGAGTTCAATCCAACAAAGGAACGAACATTATTGAATAAAAGAGTGATAAATAATAATAAATAAAATATAAACAAAAAAGAAAAACAACAAAAATGAATTTGAATAAATACCTAAAATATCGATACAGTACTTTTTAATATCAATGCAGTATTGTGAAATTAAATATCGCGATATATTGCAGAACCGATATTTTCGTACACCCCTACTTAATTTCAGTGCAAAAAAAAGAAAAATTTGGATATACTTAATTTCGGTGCAAAAAAAAAAAAAAAAAAAAATTCAGATACTTAATTTCAATGCAAAAAAATTCAGTGCTAGAAATTCAGTGTTTTTTATAATTCAAAATCTGATGAAACAGATTGACTTCCATAGACAGAGACCTAAACAGAAGCAGAACGTCATCTCTGTGTGTCTGTCAGTCTGTGTTCAAAGTGCATGAAAGCTGCATCACTGGGAAATGAGTGAAGACACAGAAACCTTCAGCGCCTTATTATGAATCAACACTTCCAACTCTCTTATCAGTCAGCGTTCTCTTGTCAGATGTAATGCGACCCAGCAGCAGCAGCAGCAGCAGCGCTAAAAGCAGCATGCCTGCATGCATCCTGGACCCACTTCCAATAATCCACTGGGAGACCTGGTCAAAAGCCAAACTACTTTGAGACTAGTAAAGGACTTTTGTAGAAGCATGGCTGTCTCGAATATCAAGGCTGAAGTGCTTGATTGATTAGTCTTATCCCCAAGAGATAGAGGTAATGAAAAGCAGCTTTCTCTCAAAGCCAGCTCTCTGGACGGGTTCCAGAGCGTGGTCCGCTCGGACCATCGGCCTGTTTGTCTAAGAAATGACGACGCAGGAAGTGCAGCTAATGACGGCCAAAAGGCTCGGCTCAGACTGAACCGGGCTTCATAATGTGGAGATTCTTGAATCCATCACGATATTTGGCAAAGAATCAGCAGGAATAAGTGTTAATCCAGTACAAGTCAAATGTGGAGTGATGGTGCATTCACATGCTGATGAGAAGTGACATCTGAGATATACAGTAGGAGTTGGATGGGCCCGTTCTGCTGTGGGAAAATCAAACACACAAAACACACATGAAACTCCACTCGAGTGTCATGTGAAACCCCAAACGGCTCTCCCAAACGTTGTTCTGTTCAGCTGCCGACTGAGACGCTCTTATCCTGTTTTACCGTTTTACTTAATTTAGTATGGAGTACTTTACTAAAACTGTAAAAATGGTAAAGACTGAAATCAACGACTGTACCATAAGTCAACCATTTAATACATGCACTTTAAAGTGAACTGCAGAGGTCAGGTTTAGGCTCCTAAAAGAAGAAGTTTTACACAAAAATACATGTCGTCAGCGTCACAGCAGAACTGCCTAAGTCATACACTATGTGGACAAAAGTATGTGGACACGTTAAATTCAGGTGTTTGTTTTCTAACAGGGGTCTGGGATACAAAACCATAAGGACTAGTGTCATAATATAGTTTTATATTATGGGATAAATATCATTGCACTGGTTAGTTTGGTTTAAATTGTTATTTTTGCTTCCAAATGTCTCAGAAATGGTTTGGACTTAATTCCTCTCAACATTGATTTTTTTTTTTTTTTTTTTTTTTAAATCTATAACTATGATTTTAAATGTTCTTCCTCTAAACTTCTAAAATATTTTTCATGCTCTGACTGTAAATAATAATTTTCTACCACAACTAACCATCTACTTTCTTCACATCTGACTGAGGAAGAAAACTCTCCCATTAAACTTAAATATTGTTGTATATAAACTATATTGGGACCCATCATGTCTACAGCTGTAAGACATCCTGTTCATGAGGATTTGAGATAAAAACATCAATATGAATCATCAATATGATACTTATCCCATAATATAAAACTATATTATAACATTAGTCATTATTGTTTTGTATCCCAGACCCCTGTTAGAAAAAAAACAGCTGAATTCAACGTGTCCACATACTTTTGTCCATATAGTGTGAGTTGGCTAACGGTATGTTAAACAACATTTTAAGGGAAATTTCTTCTAGTTTCTGCGTTTCTGTGTTCTTTTAAAGGAAGTTAAAGTGTCGAACTGGCCAAATCTTTGGATGGTAATTTATCACGGGCAGTGTTTTAGTTCTATTATATTCTGCCAAATATTTACCTCCACCAAGAGGGGAATGTAAAGGTCTGTCTGTCAGCAGGATTATGGAAAACCTACTGCACTGATTTGAATAAAACTCGGTGTAAGGATGAACCCTGTAAACTCTGGAGCGGATCCACAGAAAGAGCCACAGTGTATAACAGTATTAGATAGGGTGTTTGATAAAACCGTACGACAGTGGGGCCTTGGAGGAGTGCCCATATATGTACATAATACACTGTGTATTTTACATCAGATTTGTTTTGTGTAGGATTTACAACTCATGCTGGTTGTTTAAGATTTCAGTTAAAACAGGGCTGTCAAATTCAGTTCAGTTCCACATTCAGACTAATCTGATCTGCAGTGGGCTGGAGCAATAAAATAATAGAAATAAAAGGATAAGAACTGATAAATAATGTCAACTCCAAAGTTTTTTTCTCTGTTTTTCAGTGAAAAAAGTCAAATTCTGTCATGAAAATGTTTACATCTACAAACTGTACTTGAACATAACACAAACAAATATGAACAACCTGAAAATTCTGTAGAAAAATAAGTGCAATTTGAACAATATTACACCTTAGTTTATTATTCATACATGTGCGTCACAACTTACAGATCACAGTGGATCTACAAATACACAAAACATTTAATAACAGGCAGAATATTGGTACAATTCCACAGACTTCTATTAAGAAATTTCAGGTTATTCACATTTTTTGTGAAAGGCTAGTCTGTAAATGTAAACATTTTTGTGTAATTTTACTTTTTTTAAACTAAAACAAAGAGAAAAAAAATGTGGTTTTCATTATTTATAGTTTATTCTGATAGTATTTTACTGGTTCTGACCCACTTTAGGTAGAACTGACCTAAAATGATTCTAACATCCTTGATTGTTAATATCTTCAGTGTCATTTCTGCATTTCACAAATTCATCGCAGGGGCCAGATTGGACCCTTTGGCGGGCTGGATTTGGTCCCTGGGCCACATGTTTGACACCTGTGGGTTAAAATAAACTTAACCCATAAAGACCCAAACATCCGTCAACCAAAATCATCTACTGATCTAAAGTGGTCATCCATTAATCCTATCAATCCATGTCAATAATTGGTGTAAAATACAGTTTATCCTCTTTTCATGGTCATCAGATATGACCATATTTGGACGTTCAGAGGCTCCATAGTTACCATGGAAACACTGTCATCTTCTCCAACACTGATTCCACAGTCAAACCCATGGAGTTGGATCAATGACAGTGGATGGACACACTGGGTTTATGTTCAGTTCATGACAGATTTGACTGAAAAAGTCGCTTTTTCTTGAGTTTTCTCTGTTTTTGATGTATTATAACAAACAAACAAAAAAAAAAATCCAAAATATTAAACTTGAAAAAATTGGCAAAAAAATTGATTCAAAATGAAATTAAAAAAGAATAAACAAACCAATAACATGAACAAAAAAAAAAAAAAAGTACAATATAAGCTACAAGCTTAATAAAATTGAAGAAAAAAATAAAATAGGTAAAAAAATGAGCCAAAACAAATGACGTTACGAGGAAAATGGATAATATGAACAAAATAATAAATGCATCCTAGTTACCGTGGAAACACTGTCATCTTCTCCAACACTGATTCACCAGTGAAACCCATGGAGCTGGATCAATGACAGTGGACGGAGACATTAATAAATAAAATGCCCCCCCCCCCCGCAAAATAATAAATAAAGTGACAAAATAAGCAAAAAATGTACTAAAACAAAGTAAAAAAAAACAAAAAACAAAATGAACAAAAACAGCCAAAGTCATGAATAAAATGAACAAAAATGAATAATAAGTCAGCTAAACAATGAGTAACATGAAGAAAATAAGCCACAAACTAAAGGAAATTGAAGGAAAAAGTTAAAAAAAAAAAAAAAAGTTAAGAAAATGAACAAATACAAGTAAAATAAAAAATAAAATGAACAAAATGAATAAAGAAATAAAAGTAATAAGCAACAACAACAAAATAAGCCACAAAGTGAACAAAATTGAAGAAAAAATAATCAGTGTAAAATACAGTTTGTCATCAGATATGACCATATTTAGACGTTCAAAGGCTCCGTAGTTACCATGGAAACACCGTCATCTTCTCCAACATTGAGTCCCCAGTCAAACCCATGGCGTTGGATCAATGACAGTGGATGGACACACTGGGTTTATGTTCAGTTTATGAGAGATTTGACTGAAAAAGTCACTATTTTCTTTTTTGTTTGTTTTGATATAATAACCTTTAGATTTACTGTGAAGTTTTATGAGCATTTACACGATCAGTCAATTAAACATAGGAAAACAGATGATTTCCACTGGAAAAAAATGCAAAATACAGAGGATAGTGTTATAAAAATGGTGATAAACCACTTTGGAAAGGTTAAATATGGAGAAAAATTCATTTGTTCAGTGCCACAGAAGTCCCACTGGGTCCTAATGAGTTCAACAGTTTTTGGTTTGTTATTATCAGGTGAAACTTGGACCTCATCACTGTGGATATTGTTCTTTTATATTTTCTATTTCCAGACTGTCAGGTTGTTATATAGTATGGTGTGTGTGTGTGTGTGTGTGTGTACATGGGTGTGCGGATGTGGGTTGGTGTACAGATGTAGGTATAATTTGGTGTGTATGTGTATGGGTGTGCAGGTTTGTAGGTGTGTGTATATATGTTTCTGCATAATCACAGTCTTATGTTGTATAACGTGATTACGCTCTAACGTCTGAGGACTGGAATCAGGGGCAGGACTGGATAAGCAGTGGCTTCTTCCTGCTCCCTTTCAGGCACAACATTGTTCCATCTTACATTTATATTTATATTTATGCATTTGGCAGACGCTGTTTTCCAAAGCCACTTACAGGGGGAAGAACAAAATAAAAGAATAAAATAGAAGAATAGATTAAGAAGACATAAAAACAGCTGTACAATTAAAAACAGTGAAATAAAAATACCAAGTAAAAACAACAGAATAAACATAATAATACATTTAAAATGGAATGTTTTTATTAGTTTTCATTTTTTTTCTAGATGCTTAGTTTTAGTTCAGTTGTAGTTCAGTTGTAGTTCAGTTGTAGTTCAGTTGTAGTTTAGTTGTAGTTCAGTTGTAGTTCAGTTGTAGTTTAGTTTTAGTTCAGTTGTAGTTCAGTTTTAGTTTAGTTGTAGTTCAGTGGTCTGTTTTCTCTTCATCTCTGTCGTCGTATTCAAATCAATCCCAGACAGGACTCTGCTGCTTTAGTCTCCATGTTTCCAGGTAGAGTGGGGACCAGAAGACGACTGGAAACCACAAGTGACGGACCAAAAAGTGTCGTATGGTGACAGCACAGAAAATGTCTCGAGGCGGGGGGGAGGGGGGGTCTTCCCACACCCCTGTTTCCTGGACGCCGTCTGGAGCGGGGGGCCCCGGGGGAGGGGGGCTGGAACATTGGCTTGGGGCTCACTTGGCTGCATTGCTGGGGGTTGCCGTCCTCTGATGAATGATGTGTGCGCATGGGAATTGTGGTCGGGGGGGGGGGGCGCTGGGCTAGCCGCTCTCTTGCCCGCCGCAGGTCGTGTTGGGACCGGGAAAGATGTGTGTATGCAGGCATCGGGGGTGTGGCGGTTGCTGGCGGGGTGGTGGACCGCGGTGGGGTTCCTGGCGGCTGGTGTTGCCGCCCTGGGGTGCGGTTGGTGCTGGGGCTGCGCTCGGGTGCCGCGCCTTGGGGGGACTCACAGCGGGGCTGCTCGCTGCTGGGGGGAGCGGCACTCCGGATACGCGTGTCTGGTGTGTGCAGGTGGGTGGGAGGGGCTGTTGATGGATGTGGGTACATGTGTGGGTATGTGTGTACATGTAGATGCGTATGTGTGGGCGTGCATGTGGGTAGGTGGGTGTATGGGCATGGGTGGAGGTGTTTGTGTGTGTGTGTGTGTGTGTGTGTATATGAATGGTCGAACATGTGGGATGGGTGGTGTGTATGTCTGGGAGCCAGTGGGTGTGTGTGTGCATATGCTTGTGTGGGTGAGTGGGGGACTGGGGTGTGTGTGGGGTTTGGGGGTTGGGCTTGGTGGGATGGGGGGGTGGTCCTCCGGGCCCCCAGGGCACTTGGCTGTGGCATCGGGGTGCGCACTAGCCTGCAGCGGGTGGTGGTCTGGGCCGGCCTGGCCGCCCGGTGTGCTGGGTGGGACCCCTGCCCGGGGAGACGAGTGGCTCCTGGGCTCGTGGGGCTCGGGGGCCGGCGCCTTGCCTGCCCCTGGGTGGCCGGCCCCCGGCGGGGGGGTGGCGGCTGGCGTCCCTGGCCTCCTGGGGCCTGTGCTCGGCTGCTGTGGGGCCTCTGGTGGGGGGCCTCCCTCAACCATCTTCGGGGCGGGCACACTGTTGCCTCTCGGGGGGGGGCTGGATCCCCCCTCTCTGTGGTGTCTGCTGGTTGGCCGGGCCTTGGGGCCCTCTGGGTCCGCCCTGATCCTTGGAGGGGGGGCGGTTGCAGTTGTGTGTGTTCTTCACCTCAGTCTGTTTGACTGGTTCACTCTGTCACAGCACATGAATGTGAACAACTGATGTGTGTGGATCTGGTACTGGGATTATCTGGTAGAGGTATTATTTGTACGAATGTGGTATACGACATTTTGTTCATGCTTTCTTATATTCTTCATTTCATAGGTCTTATGTATCTCATTGTTGTGTTTTTTTTGTAGTTTTGTTTTGTTTTGTTTTTTTCTCTCTCTTCTGCCCAGTTTACTCAGTTCTGGTTGTAGTTATTGTTTCCATTATAATTGTCTCCATGGTTGTTGCTGTTTGTATTGTTGATACTTTCTTGTGAGGGTCTTCTCCACCTTCTTCTCTCTTGTTCTCTCCCCTTCTTCTACCCCCCCACCCCCACCCCCCATGTCAGGTCCGGCATCGAAATGTGGTTCAACTAAACTCATAATAAACACAGTAGAATATCAAAGGGCGCTTCATATACTTTATGAAGTTACCCTTGGCAAAGGAAATGTGTTCAGCACCAAAAGGAACCAGACTACCATTCTGCTGTTAGAACGCTGGACAAGACAAGTGTCATGTCGGCTTCTGGACTTTGTCTGTCTTTTCTGTTTTGTTTGTCATTTCCTGTTTTATTTTGTTAAGTTTCCCTCATGTGTCTTGTCTGTTGTCTTTACTTCCTTTTGTGTTCACCTTTCACCTGATTACCTTGCTCCTCCCTGATTATCTCCACCTGTGTCTCATTGTCTTCCCGCCCTCTTGTGTATTTAAACCCTGTGTCTTCCCCTGTTCCTTTGCCAGTTTGTGCTCTGCAACTCGTTGTATTCACTTACCAGCGTTTCTTGGATCCTGTTTGTTCGTCTGCCGTGTTTGACCTGTTTTCGTCCCTCGACCTTCGATTCAGCCTGACCTCTTCCTGCCTGCCTGTTCCCGACCTGGTTCGTACCCGACTTCGTCTCTGCCTGCTCCCTTTATTACCTCAGCCTCCAACGTTAACCTGTGCTTTGACCTCCGCCTGGATTACTACCGTGAGTTTGCTCGTCCCCTATGTACCGTTGCTCGATTGATTGTTTTCCCGTGTATGACCTGGCTTGTCTATTGACCACCCTCTGTCTGTCCCTAGTGGGGATTCCGTGGGGGTTTTCCCGATTCGGCCGAGTCGGCCGTCTGTCTATCCCACCCGCAGCCCAGACGTTTACCCCCGGAACCGGAGGCCTCTCAGAAGACAAATATTCTCTGTGTAGAGTTTTTTCTTCTGTAAAAGTGTTTAATAAAAACACTAAATCTTATTCGGTATTTGTGGTCTTGCTTTTGGGTTCTGCCTCTGTACTCAGTCTATTACAGTAAGTAGGGGAAAAAAAAAAAACAGTAGTGTGAGATACTCCCTGGTAAAATGTCTAAATAAAAGAGGATACACAAGCAAAGGTGTCAGAAAAATGGGCAATGATGACTGGGAGTACAGTTGGTGTCGGCTGCTGCCTTATCGGTACAGACAGCTGCCTGTCAGCCAGCTGAGCCCAAAAAAGAAAAGACAAAAAAAGAAAATAGAAAGAAAAAGAAAAAAGATGAAAAAAGAAGAAAGAAAAAAAAAAAAAAGAATTTCTCGAGTGAAATAATTCGATTTCGTATCAATCTGACATTGACAAAGACAAAAACGAAGGGAATTTTATCCATAATTTTTATCTGTTTTAGTTAGTTTTGTAAACACACAATACAGTTTCAGTTAGTTATCGTTTTTTTCTTTTAATAATAGTTTTTATTTATTTCAGTTAACGAAAAATGTTTTTACAATTATAGTTTTCGTCATTTCGTTAGTTTTCGTTAACGATAATAACCTTGATTTGCATCAAAATGAAAATATGATGCAATGGCTCAATGCACAACAGGAACAATGACAGTCTTTATATAAAAGGATAAATATACATATTACAAATAAAAACAGACAAAAACAACATCACACAGAAAAAATCCTCCTCTCTTTAGTTCCTGCTCTCAGAAAACTAACGGACAACACAAACAGTCCTCAGATTGTACCATTCCATTTCCCTCCCCTGCTATTAAACAGACCCTGTCGCTTTAACAGTGCTAAAGCTTCCCCTTAAATTATGGCATGATTGATGCTGGCAGAGCAGGAGGCTGCGCTGAACACCCACCACGCTGCACGGAACAGCTAAACTGAGAGGACAGAGCTGAAAAAGCAGACGGCTTTACAGTCTGATGTGAGCGAGGCCATTAACTGGAGCTGTTTCTGCTCATTAATGATGCCTTTAATACAGACGAGAGCCCGGATAAGTAGAGTTTACTCCAAAAATCTGAGGCAAGTGATTGCACTTATATGATTTGAGTAATGATCGACTAATCAGTTGGTTTAAGTAGGTTCAACTTTAATGCTAAAAGTATTGAACTTAAACTATTAAGTAGAAAACACTAAAAGACCCCAACTGGTCCAGGCAGACGTCCATCCTCCTCAGTCTGGCTCTGCTCCAGGTTTCTGCTGTTAAAGGGAAGTTTTTCCTTCCACTGTCACCATCACAAGTGTTTGCTCCTGGAGGATTCTGTTGGGTTTCTGTAAACTGGCTTAGAGTCTGGTTTGGACCAACTCTAAATATAAAGTGTCATGAGATAACTTTTTGTGATCTGGCGCTATATAAATAAAATTTGATTGATTGAGTGATTTGATTGGTTTTCCCCTGTAAGTCGCTTTGGAAAAAAGCGTCTGCCAAATGCAGAAACATAAACATAAAACACAAGTTATTTGTACTTTAAATCTGCTGTAAAATCAACCCCACTATCCAACCATTCAACTCAGCATTTTATCTTACACTGACTAATTTTCTCAATTGCGGCCAGATTAATTTATCATTGATTAAACAACTTTTTTTAAGATAATCAAACTCTAAAACCCTATTCCTGACCAAAATACTTATGAAATTATTCAACTTAATATATTGAAGCATGAATGGAAGTTAGCTCAATGTCATTTGCCAGTACAGGAAGTGCTTTTAATTTGACAAAACATCAAGATATCCGTTGTACAATAACAGTCTGAGATGAACAGTAAACCCATAGTTCTTCCTCTGGCTCTGACTCATGGTGCAGCTGTACAAAAATACAAAACAAACACAAAAAGGCCAATAAACTCTGACACACACACATTAAATCCAAATTAACACTAACACCACAACCCCGCTGAACCCCTGCACAGAAAAAGAACACATTTTCAACAACATGCCCAATACCCACAATGCAATGCGAAGATAAAAAAGTGCACTGTAAGTCCGGAATTTGTATTTACTAAAATGCTTTAATTACAATGCACTTAAATGATTTAAGTTTTATGATGGTCAGGACTAAAACTGAGTGATTTAATTCCATTCATCTTAAACTTTTTCGTACTTTTGACTATGTCTACAAATTAGTAGAATATACTGAACATTTTATAGTAACATCATAAAACTTAAATAATTTAAGTACATTGTAATTAAAGCATTTTAGTAAACACAAATTCTGGGCTTACAGTGTACAGACGAGAGCCCAGACTTTAGTTCATGGACTTTTGCAGGAAACACTGGAACTGTTAGAAACCTACACTGTAAAAAATGACTCTAGAATTAACACCAAAAAGTTGTAAAGTTGCAACATAAAAAAACTGCAAGTGACAATACGATGCAAAGTTGTTTATTTGAAAAGATTTTTGTGTGAACGATTAAATCAAATATAGCTGCAGAGTATGTGAACAAAACCAGTTTGTATGTAGAAATGATGTATTTCTATTGTTTTTAAAAAATAAAAGTGTAAACTGAAAAACAATGTGGTGCCGTTTAAATTGCAAAGACCATAATGTTGAAATGGGATTGGATTAGACATAAAACATTTTAGATCAGTAGATGGTTTAGGTCGTCAGTGGCTGTTTGGGTCTTTATGGGTTCATTTACTGATATTATGTAGATGTTCATAAAAAGCTCAGAGTCAGTTCTAAGGTTGTTATTATTATTTATAAGAAAAGTGACTTCACATCTTCCTTCCATCTTTCTGACTCCCTTTAACTGTTTTTAACAGAGCTGATATTCAACAAACTCATACATACAGTATGTCCTGTTTTTTAGGAGTGAGGACGTTGTTGGGGATTATTTTCTGCAGTGGAGGAGTACATGTTTGGAGCTGTGGTCAGTATTTCAGGCAGAAGGACAGTGTGTGGGGGGTGTAGTCCAAATAAACAGTGTGTGTGTGTGTGTGTGTGTGTGTGTGTGTGGACATGTCACCCACGGCTTCAGCCTCAGCTTCAGCCTCAGCTTCAGCCTCAGTAGTTTTAACTCGTCTTCCAGGAACTCTAAGGTTCGTTTCCACTGTTGTTCTACAGTCATGTCACATTTCTGAGCTTATGTGTGAAACAGTGACAGTAAAAGTTCCACTTCATTTATGGGCTGAAATATAGAGAATAGAATAGAATAGAATAGAATAGAATAGAATAGAATAGAATAGAATAGAATAGAATAGAATAGAATAGAATAGAATAGAACAGATCTTTATTGTCACTGTCACAGGAATCATGAAAATCAGCAAAGTTTAGCAGCACAAACACTTAGTGCAAAAACAAAAAACTATAAAAATATTAAAAAATACTGGAAAATGCAGGCAATATGCAAATCTACAGGATAAAATATTAAATGCACATATATACTACTAAAATAAACTAGGAACTACCGAAATACACACAAAAAGGCTAACTATACTACAGAAAAAGAAAGAAATATGTACAAGAAATAGGGATATATACAGGTCATTTAGGGTGTAACCAAGGTAACATAAAAAAAACAAAAAAAGCATGTGTTGTGACTATTGCACTGCTCATTAGACTGGGGGGGGGGGGGGCATTGAACCTAAACTCTCTAAAGTCCAGGTTTACACTGAGGAAAACACATACACACAGCTGATTAAAAATAGGGTCTGGAATAAAACACTGTCTAATCAGCAATGTTTCAGTCAGTCTGCCCCCCCCACCCCAGCTTCTACAAAACACTGACCCCTGCACTGGGGCTTCTGTGGGACTAAACTGAAGTCCTCATGCAGACCTCAGGTTTAGACTCTGGTTCCTCTACAGAATCCTGGTTCCTTTGAAAACAATGGAGCTCTATGGCTTCACAGAAGGATGTGGTTATTGGTCGGGGGTTTTCTTGGGAAGACAAAATGTAAAATATTGTTTTTTTATCCTTGAAAAGCTACTTTTTGTGTTTTTAAAAGGACAAACTAAGGTCTTTGTTTGGACATCACATCAGCTTTATACAAAAAGATGGAATTATTGTAGTTTTAGAGGAGATGTTGTGCACAAATGAACAGGTTTGAACCCTAAATCTGCAAAAACTAGATTTTAACTCCATCAAGTTACATCTAGGCCTATATGTGATAACAATTCTTTAACCCTTGTAGACTGTTGTTGTGAATTTGCCTTAATATTCCACTGGTGTTGGAATGAGGTGCTGTTCAACACTTTGTGTATCACAAATCTGACACAACAATCAGAATATTTCAGTTACTGCCATTTTAACTCACTTGGTGTACATATGGTTATTTATGATCCCTGACGTTCCTGAATCAGTTTGTATAATGGTGTTTTAGGTGATTTTTGGATCATTTCTATTGTTTGGATATTTGACTGGAGGAACTATTCAATAGCAGCATCAATAAAATAACACTGGTCTACAATTTTTTAGAAATGATTTGCTTCAGACATTAAATGTGCTAAATGTTATGTATTTAAATAAGATTAATTGGAAAATAAATGACAAAAGTGCCGGTTTGCTGATGTTTTCAAGGTATATGATTAAGTGTTATTACGCATATATATTGGTTTATGTACATTTCTATAATAGTTTTATAAATCTTCCACTAAATAGAACCTGTAAAGTGAATGTATTCTAATGTGCAGTCAGTGTTTTGAAGTAGATCTTGTAGATCTGAGACAAATATTCCTTTTGAGTCAAACCCATTCTCTCGTTAATTCTTGAATTTCACATTTTGACCCAAGGCTGTATCTTGGAAAGTTCAGCCAACCAGCATTTTTGACTGGATTTTTCTGTATCAGTGACTCTCATGTGGTAAAATTTCATTACTTTTATTCTGGAAGCATTTTCCTCGTAGACCTGTGTAATCTACGGACCTGAGACTGAAAAACATGTTTAGTTAGTTATTATATTCTAATTATGCCTAATGTCACACTAAATGTTAACACTAAATTTGGTGCATTTTAACTAAAACCAAAAGCTGTTCTCAGTTAAAAATAAAAGTGCATTCAGTCACTTACTCAAGAATTCATCACAAATCTGACAAAACAATCAGAATATTTCAGTTCCAGCCATTTTAACACACTAGTGTTTTCACGCAAAATCAATTCAATTAATAAAGTGCAACTAGTGTTCCTTAACATTATTTTTTTGCCAAGGCAAAAGACCACGACCAACTTTTGGGTCACAATCCACCAGTTGAGAATCACTGCTCTATAAATATGTAAATAATTGGTATAAAACACAGTTTCTTACCTTGCATCACAGTAAAAACACAAATCTTTTTTTTTTTTCTCTCTAGAACTGTAAATGCATTTAGACGCTAGGGCACAGGTGTCAAACATGCGGCCCGGGGGCCAAAACCGGCCCGCCAAAGGTTCCAATCCAGCCCGTGGGATGAATTTGCAAAGTGCAAGTTAGGGCATCAAACTCAAAAATAATATCATAATAACCTACAAATAATGACAACACCAATTTTTTCTCTTTGATTTAGTGCAAAAAACATTAAATTATGAAAATGTTTACATTAACAAACTATCCTTTAACAATAAAATGTGAATAACCTGAAAAAATATGAACAACCTGAAATGTCTACAGAAAACTCAGTGCAATTTTAATATTCTGCCTGTTACTAAATGTTTTGTGTCTTTGTAGATCTGATCTGTAACGCATATGTAGAAATGATAAGTCGAGGCAGAATATTGATAAGACTGTACTTATATTTCTTAACAAATTAAATGTTTTTCAGGTTATTCACATCCTTTTTGTTTGGATAGTTTGTAAATGTAAATATTGGCAGAATTGAATGTCTTTTTTTTTTGCACTAAAACAATTTGGAGTTGTCATTATTTATTGACTATTGCACTATTATTATACTGGTCTGGCCCACTTCAGATTAAATTGGGCTGAATGTGGCCCCCAGAAGAAAATGAGTTTGACACCCCTGCACTAGGGGGTTAAAACAGTCTGTAATACATATGTAATTTGCCACCTTAGATGCCAGAGTGGCATTAACAGTGTGTACAATGAAAGGAATAACATCATTTATTCAGATTAGCCACAGTAACTGTACAGTAAAGACACTATAAACATGTCTGACAACTGATGGGATTTACACTGGGAACAGGAGGGGGTCCAATCTGCACAGCACAGCAGTCACATCATATTTAACACAACGCATGTGCACAACCTGGCACGCCTCTTAAACAAAGCACCAGTAATCTAAATGAAGGAGGTGTCAGTAGATTATACCATTAACAGCTTCAGAAAACCACGTTAAACAAAAGAGTCCAGCAGTCATTTTAGATCCTGATGAAGGTGTCCCAGGCCTGGTCCTGGTGGTTCACCTCTGTTTAACCTGAACAACAGCTGAAAAACTGACACATTTACAGAGACAACAGATTTACACCTACGAAAACTGAATTTAACCCTGTACAGTCTGAAGCATTAACTCACTGACAGAATATTCCAGGTCTTTGAAAATGGAGCCTTTCGTGGTCTTTCTGATTTTTTTTTTTTCCAAATATCATTTTCCATGTATGAGTTTCAATTTTCTTTCATATTTGATCCATCGGGTCTCAATGCTCAAATATTATTATTTTTGAACAAACAAAAACGTAATAGAACACAAACATGTCTAACAGATGGTTAATTCCTTTTCTAAATGGTCCCAGTTCTTCCTCCTTCCTCATTAATGTCAGTCTTGTAGTGTCACTAAAGGCCTGTGGTGAATGAACTCCTCCCCCTGGTGGATTATCTGTGTATTGCATGTATCTAATTGTATACATCGGGTTTTTGAAGAAAAAAAATATCACACTGATCATGTAGAGGGCTTCAAAACTCATGTATCAAATATGATACGTTTGGAGTTATAGGGATAAGACACTAAAATAAGGGATGGATGGATGGACAGATGGATGGATGGATAGAACAACAGAACAACAGATAGAACGACAGAACGATAGATAGAACGATAGAACGATAGATAGAACGATAGAACGATAGAACGATAGAACGATAGATAGATAGATAGATAGATAGATAGATAGATAGATAGATAGATAGATAGATAGATAGATAGATAGATAGATAGATAGATAGATAGATAGATAGATAGATAGATAGATTGTGTCATCTGTATTAAAATGATCAGCGCTGATAGATCAGTAAAGTTTCGTTGATATCACAGTTTGGCCAAAACTGTGACTTAGGTAATTATACTGTGAGGCGAAGGAAAGGACAGAGTGAGCCGTTTCCTTGGTAACAGAGGAGGTCTGAGCAGATCTGGATGAGTTGTGACTCTTTGTTCTTCAAAAACTACTCTATATTTTCAAAATGAGGGAACTGCTGGAACTTCCTTCTTCTAACACAAACCCCAAATTGATTTCGTAGCTGTCATCGACCCACAGGACAGAAGGTGTGGACGTGTTGGAGTTAGAAACGTAGAAGGTGGAGTACACGGCACCCAACATCTGCTCAGTACGTGGAGGATTAGATTTGAACCGTCAGTTTGAAAACACTGAACCTATGGAACAGACGCAGTTTTTCATTGTGTTTTGACACATGATAGTGTTAACACTGAGCATTTCTGATCCAATTAGGAAATGTCAAATCTGTGCAAAAAAATGAATGTTGAACCTCTGTTGCTTTTTCACACATTACCAGAATAATGTTTGATCTTACAGAGATGGAACTGCAGAAAAAAACATGACTTCAACGCTCAGTTAGTTTAGTTCTTTCAGACTCAGACTAAGCTTTTATTATCATTCAAACCATGTGACATGACTGGACCAAACTCACAACCCCTGGTCTCAGTGTTTGCAACAAATGGAAAAAGAAAAGAAGAATAAATTAAAAAAAGAAGAACTAAAAATAGAATAGAATAGAATAGAATAGAATAGAATAGAACAGAATAGAAAGTACCATAAAATCCTTTAAAACAGAGTAAAAATGGACTTTAAGTACAGTATTGCATAAAGAACAGCAGTGGGAACAGTTTAATCCAGGGGTGTCAAACATGCGTCCCCCCCAAAGGTTCCACTCCGACCCCTGGGATGAATTTACACAGTGTACAACCTCCACAGTCCAGGCTGTGGAACTCATTTTAGTGTCGGTTCCACATCCAGACCAATCTGATCTACAGTCAAATAATAACAGCAGAAGAACCCACACAGAAGAATGACTGCAGATTTACTACTGGGTTTGATGGGAAAAAACTAATATTACATTATGCCTATAATTAATACAAACTTCAAATTTTTTCTTTGTTTTTCACATTAAATTATGAAAATCTTTCCATTTCCAAACTCTCCAGTACCAATAAAATGTGAATAACCTGAACAAATGTGCCCAACCTGAAATGTCTGTATTAAATTCAGTCCAGTTTGAACTCTTTTCTTCCTGTTCTCAGTGTTTAGTGTCTTTGCAGATCTGATCCAGAATGCACATGGACTAATGAGAAGTGGAGGAAGAAGACTGAGAAAATGACACTGATTTTACTGAAGAAATTTCAGTTTTTTCAGGTTATTCACATCTTTTTTTGTTTGGATAGTTTATAAAAGTAAGTATTTTCATAATTAATGAAGGTTTTTTGCACTAAAACAGACAAACATCTGCAGTTGTCATTATTTCTGGGTTCTTCTGTTCTTATTTGACAGGTTGGGTCCACTGCAGATCAGATCAGACTGAATGTGGAACCTGAAAGAACAGGAGTTTGAGAACCCTAGTTTAAGGTGTCGGTGCGATAGTGCATGAACAGCAGAACCATGAAGAACAGTGACAGCAGTTCACTGGGGGTTTTTCAGATCAGGGGGGTCAAACATACGGCCTGTGGGCCAAAACCAACCCACCAAAGGGTCCAATCTGGGACATGGGATGAATTATGAAAGACAAACATTTATGACATCAGCATGAGGCCAACATCGTACACGTATGTTAAGTATTGTAAGCGCACGTGAAGTTTTCTAAACCTAAAATATACATTTATTTTTTAAAAATGCACCTACGAAACTTATTCTGCTCCCACAAACCTGTTTTTTGGGTTCATAAAACTTTTCTGTGCTGTCACAATATCGATACAGTACTTTTTAGTATCGATACAGTATTGTGAAATGAAATATCGCAATATATTGCAGAACATTTTCTTCCAGCTCTACTGATGACAGCCACACCGGTCAGAACAGTGTATGGAACTGAATCCTACCTTCAGCTGTCGGTGCAGCTCCACTCTGAGGCTCGGCCAAACCGTCTGCATCTGCTGACAGGCCTGGATCGGCTACAAGAAAAGTGAAAGGAGAAAGGAAACAATAAGTCAACATGGGCCAGAAATGAAACAGGTCGAAGTCAGTGTTGGCACATGTTCAACTCTACGAAGAGCTGGATGAAGAAATATTAGAATAATGTGATTTCACTGTTCTAAGGCCCTGCTCACACTCAAGACTGGCTCTTATTTCCCTGCTTTATATGCAAATGAAAAAACTCCATTTCTGTTCAAAACAACCAAACAAATTCTTTTTTTGACACTTTTTATTTATAAGCATTTCAATTTTCACAGAACAAGAACAAGAAAGTGAGGTCTGGTGATGACAGTTATAACATAAACATGCATACAACTTCAGCCTTTTTTTTTTTTTTTTTTTTTTAAATTACCGTACTTTCCGGACCATAAGCCGCTACTTTTTTCTCGTTTTGAACCCTGAGGCTTGTACAGCGATGCAGCTCCAGTATAGATTTATTTGGGCTAATGGCCTCCAGGGGGCGCTCTAGCAGGAAGTGCAAAAGTGAGACAGACAGATGGAAGAGGGGATGAAGAGGAGGAGTTTAAATCTGAACTTTGAACAGTCATTTTGCGTGTCATGCACAAACCCTCATCATGAAAAACACGTGAAGAAATGTATATTTTGCAGCTTTTAAGTTAAACGCAATCGATGTGTCTGCAAAGAAGGAAATAGAGCTGCAGCACAGAAGTGCCATTGAGCAACAACAGAGGAGAGACGTAGAAGGAGTGTGACGGAGCCTTTGAGGATGTTCACCTGAAGAACACAGAAGAAGACGACTGCAGTGGTTTAATGAGCAGAAGGAAGAGGAAGACACAGATCAGTGACTGTTCTGGGTTTTTGAACCAACCTGTTCCTGACGTTTGACTGCCGTGATACAGACACTGTTTGGAAAAAAGCAGTGAAGGTATGGAAGTAAATATTTAAATCATCTGTCTGTTTACCATCTGTCTGTGGAAATATCTCATGTCACAGCGTGGACACCTGCGGCTTATATTCCGGTGCAGCTTATAACCCAGAAAGTACAGTCGTACTGTCACAGTTTGTAAAGACTGTCCATTTCCTCCAGTGCCTTTTTCCCAGCTCCTCCTCCTGGAGCCGGAGGATGAAAGTCATGCGTTCCATAAGTAATGTTTTCTATTATTGAAATGATAAGTTCCATGTTGGGTGGTTCCTTCTGTAGCCAACATTTTGTGATGGCTTTCTTAGCTGATGTCAACAAAATCTTTAGAACAGAGGTGTCAAACTCATTTTGGTTCAGTTCCATATTCAGCCCAATTCGATCTGAAGCGGGCCAGACCAGTAAAATAATGACTTAATAACCTATAAACAATGACAAATCCAAGTTTTTCTTTTTGTTTTAGCACAAAAACGCCCCAATTAAATTATGAAAATATTTACACTTTACAAAAAAGATGTGAATAACCTGAAAAAACGGAAATTTCATTTGAAAAATTAGTGCAATTTTTTTACAATATTCTGCCTCGACTTATTATTTCTACATGTACATTTACACACAGTGTTCCATAAACATTTGGTAACAGGCAGAATATTGTTCAAATTTTGGATTCTGGAACTAAAATTTGAACAATTTCTCCAATATTCCATCTGTTATTATGAACACAACTGCAGACCCCAGTGGATCCATAAATGCACCAAACATTTAGGAACAGGCAGAATATTGTTCAAACTGCACATTTCAGGTTGTTCATCTGTGTTTTTATTCATGTATTTATTTGCATTTTATTGTGAAAGAATAGTTTTGTAAATGTAAATATTTTCACAGTGTAATGTGATTTTTTTCACTTCAGTTTTTTCCACATAATTTTTCACAAGGAACATTTGTAGTTGTCATTATTTATGGGTTTATTGTGTTCTTTTGACTGTAGATCACATTGGTCTGTATGTGGAACCTGAACCAAAAGGATTTGGACAACCTGGTCTGTTCAGGTTCATTTTTGCACTTTCATCCCACGGGCCAGATTGGACCCTTTGGTGGGCCAGATTGGACCCTTTGGTGGGCCAGATTGGACCCTTTGGTGGGCCAGATTGGACCCTTTGGTGGGCCAGATTGGACCCTTTGGTGGGCTAGATTGGACCTTTTGGTGGGCCAGATTGGCCCCTGGGCCTCATGTTTGACAGCTGTGCTTTAGGAGGTAAACATCATCTGAATCCAGTTCATCTGGGAAGTGACCAAGATACAGTACTGTAGAAGAGCAGCTGATGGTAAAGCCCAGTGTTTTTGATATTATTTTGGATACCTCCGACCAGAAGGGCTGAATAATTAACACAAGCAGAACATGTGTCCATGATCTGCTGGAGCCTGTCCACACTCTGTCCAACACTGTGCAGAAACAGCACTGAATTTGGACTTTTCTTTAGGTGTTATACAAAAAACAGATAAGGTTTTTCCAACCAAAGACACGCCATGTGTAGGAGTTTGTTGATGAAAAATGTCCTTCCCATGCCTTTGTCCACGTCCTCTGCGATTACAGTGTTCATTTGTCTTTCCCAGTTTTGTTTTATGTAAGTTGTTGAGTCCATCTTGAGTGTAACCAAATGGATTCTTGTGTTCGCCCAATGCTAGTACTACTGAGCCTTTTTGTGGATTAGTACTTCAGTGTTTTTTGTTGACAGTGTAAAGCAGGGCTGTCAAACATGGGGCCCATGGACCAAAACCTGCCCGCCAAAGAAAGGGTCCAATCTGGCCCACGGGGTGAATTTGTGAAATGCAAAAAATACACTGAAAACATGAACAGTCATGGGTGTTAAAATCGTTTTAGTTCAGGGGCAACATTCAGAACAATATGATCTACAGTGGGTCAGACCAGTGACACGAGCATTCCAGTGTCAGGGGCCGACAGCAAGGGAAGACCCCCCAAACACCCCAATCCTCTGCTCTATATAAATCTATCCATGATAATTGTTACGTAACCAGTGGAGTCAGACTGTGTTTTTTTAAGGACGAGACCAACACATACAAGTTTGGAGGCAGTCTTGTTACAGTTTGAGTTCGACGCTTTAATTGATGTATTTTATATTATTTTGTTATATTGATTCTTAAGGGGTGCCAGCCAGGTCTCTCTCCTGGCATTTAAGATGTAAAGTTGGTTCAGTCTTTTGCATACGCTTGTGTTTTTCTTTTTGGTTATTTATTTTTTGTCTGTTCGTTGTACCTCAAACCCACACAAATGATGCCAGTCTAATTAAACAAACACCCTACACAATAAATGACAAGAAGAGAATTCACACATTTAAACCAACTACAGTTCTAAATCATGTATTGAACAATTAATGCAAAAAAACACACAAATTCAAAGACACAGCCCCCCCCCCCCCCCAAGTCCAAACTCAAAAAAATCCACCAACCAAACAAAATCAAACACAAAATTTCCACTTTAGGTTGTGTATCAGTCTTTTAGAAGAAAAATGAAAAACAACAACAACAACAACAACAACAAAAAACAGTTCAGTTCGTTTTAACTAAAAATTTAATTTAATACAGACATTTCAGGTTGTTCATATTTGTTCAGGTTATTCACAATTTATTGTTACAGGATAGTTTGTAAATGTAAATATTTTCATAATTTAATGTTATTTTTTGCACTAAAACAAAGACAACAAGAAAAGACCTCTGCCAGGACAGATCTGCCTCCAGTGCGTCGTGTTTGTTTGTTTGTTTGTTTGTTTGTTTGTTAGCAAGATAACTCAAAAAGTTATGGACGGATTTTCATGATCCGTGCATTTCATGGACAGATTTTCAAGCCCCCCACCCCCGATCACCACCAAAATTTAACCATATCTTCCTTGTGCCAGTATCAACATTTCCTGAAAATTTCATGAAAATCCGTTCATAACTTTTTGAGTTATCTTGCTAACAAACAAACAAACAAACAAACAAACAAACAAACACACACGCACGCACACACAAAGCAAAGCAATCACAATACCTCCTGGTGGAGGTAACTAGAAAAGCACTCGGAGCGCGCAGACCTCTGCCAAGGCAGATCAGTGCTGCCCCCCCGATCACCACCAAAATGTAATCATTTGTTCCTTGTGCCAGTATCAACATTTCCTGAAATTTTCATCCAAATCCGTCCATAACTTTTTCAGTTATCCTGCACACAGACAGACAGGCAGACAGACAGACAGACAGACAGGCAGACAGACAGACAGACAGGCAGATAGACAGACAGACAGACAGGCAGACAGACAGACAGGCAGACAGACAGACAGACAGACAGACAGACAGGCAGACAGGCAGACAGACAGACAGACAGACAGACAGGCAGGCAGACAGACAGACAGACAGGCAGACAGACAGACAGACAGACAGGCAGACAGACAGGCAGACAGACAGACAGGCAGACAGACAGACAGACAGACAGACAGACCAACGCCGGCAAAAACAGAACCTCCTTGGCGGAGGTAAAAATGTGAGGTTGTCATTATTTATTGGCATAGTGTAATATTATTTTCCCATCAAACCCAGTAGTAAATCTGCAGTCATTCTTCTGTGTGGGTTCTTCTGCTGTTACTATTTGACTGTAGATCAGATTGGTCTGGATGTGGAACCCACACTAAAATGAGTTCCACAGCCTGGACTGTGGAATTTTTTGCACTTTGTAAATTCATCCCAGGGGTCGGACTGGAACCTTTGGGGGGACGCATTCGGGCCCCGGGACGCATGTTTGACAGCCCTGCTCTAGCTAGATGGAAATGTGGAAACATATCTCATGCACATTAACTGTAACGACATAATCTTTAAAGGGTCTGTACGGTCCAAAGCAAAGCGCTCGTTGGAGTTTGAACAGCTTCAGTGACAGTCGCAGTAACGCAGGTCTGCTTCATTCACTACAGCTGTAAGGCAAACTGTTCTGATATACACAACTCACATTCTTTCTGTTTTTTATGAGGAATATGTGTAATGGATACTCTGGCTGCTCCGTTTGATTGGGCCTGGCTCTCTCTGGAAGCTAATCAGGACCAGGCGCATGTGAATGGACACAATGTATAGCTCGGTTATTAGCTCGACTCGACTTGGCATCGGCTCCCGTCTTCTCTGTGATATAGACCATGTGCTCCACAGATGTGGGTGGTGGAGGAAATTGGTGGTGCTGAGGACTTGGGTGAACAAAACCGTACAGCATTCCTCTCAGTAGCCACACTTCCCCGTATGAATCGGACTTTAATCCGACCACATGCGGGCCGACCTTCGCTGCAACAAGGATGAATAATTTCAGCCAGTATTTGGACGTCAGAGGCAGACACTGGGATTATTACTGACTCCGCCTCGGTCATGTTCCTGAAATCATCACTACTTTTGTACCTCCAGCCCGGACTTGTCAGGCATAGTTCCCTGAAATATTAGGGCAGTAATTGTGACCAGCCCTCACTTTTAGGCAGCCTTGCAATTTGGCTTCAGCGTTGTTCAATGTGACCCCCCCCCCCCCGCAAGAAAAAAGTGTAAGCGCTGAAACTAAACCATAGTCTTTGTTTGATCTTATCCTTGATCATCCCCCAGCCTACTGCTGCCATCTGTTCCAGATCTACTGTGGAAGTCACCATCTCCAACTGAACACCACTGATCTCAGATAACATTCACACAGCTGAAGCCGAAACATTTTGGGCCTTTTCAAGAATACATGGAAATGTTGCTTCAGTCCAAGAACTTCCACACCTCTGAGCGCATCCATTTCTTTTATCAAAGTTGGAGCGCTTTTTCTCACAGTCTCAAAACAACAATGTTGGGATGGAACCATATGAACATTTCATATCACAGTTACTGTGACCAAAATTATCACAGTTATCATTATTATCACAGTATTGTTGAAATTGTGCTCAAAATGTTCAAAAAGTACTAATACACACACTGAAATAATTTAACCATGTTGTATTTTGAAAAAATAAATAAATAAATTTTAAAAGAAAAGAAAAATAAAGTATTAGACACACTGTCCCTTCTGTTGCAGAAACATTCAAATATTAACCCTTAGTGGTCTGAGCCTATTTTGTCCATTTTTCAGTCCTTTTGATTTGGCCTTTATATACTATATAAACAAATGTTTACTATACCCATGTTTGGGATCTGTTTTTTCAGCACAACTTCATCTATATCATCTGTCTATTATTTTTTTTTTCTTTAACCTATAAAAACATAAAAGGCCAAAAATAAAAAAAATAAATCAAATCAGATTTGAAAAATGTATATACTTTATTGCATAAATAACACACAGATGCTTAATGAACCTTTTCAAAGACTTTAAAAGTGAATATTGGTTCCAAATATTAGGTATATAAAATCAAAATTGTAATAAATTACAACTATCCTCAAATATTTGACATAAAAGCAGATCTTTCATTGGCGTTTTTTCCCTAAAAGTGATAATCACACATGGTTATCATGATAATTAGAATTTAAACAGTAATACTAACCGTCTGCAATTTTACCGTTGTTTATCATCATACTGGTAATCGTTACATCCCTCGTTGGGAGTAATGCATTATAAAAGTAATGCATTACAGTAACAGATTGCTTTTTGCTGTAACGCAGTAGTGTTAGGCATTACTAATCAATTTTCAGAAATATTTTACTCGAAACATGTTCAAGAGCACTTGTGTTACAACACACTTTGCACCCATAATTGAATTGCTCAAATGAAAAAAAAAAAAAACAATTGGAGAGCACAGACCTCCTCCAAGAAAGATCAGCCCCCCCCCCCCACCCCGATCAATGTAACTTTACTGTTCTATCAGCGCTGCTTCATTTTATACAGATGTCACAATTTGACATCTATCTATCTATCTATCTATCTATCTATCTATCTATCTATCTATCTATCTATCTATCTATCTATCTATCTATCTATCTATCTATCTATCTATTTATCCATCCATCCATCCATCCATCCATCCATCCATCCATCCATCCATCCATCCTCAAGCTTTGCCAAAACAATGACACAAATACAACATTAAAAGTCTTCTGAGTTTTATAGCGGAAAGCAAAAATGGAAAACAGTCCTTATCCAATAAACTCATGTATTAGTCATTATTTTCACACCAAAGTAACGGTAAACAGTGCAACTGTGATTAAAAACACTGTGATATGATCTGTTGGCCACATTATCCACCTGTAATTGATTGTAATGGTTTTCAGAGGGAGGCTGATTTCCATTTCAGGGTTTACTGAACGACTTGTTTGGATTGTGGTTTGTTAAATGTAACACTAGCCCTGGTGGACATGGAAGGTATAATGTCAGTCCTACAAGTATAAATGACTCACACATGCATATGTTTATGACATATGTTGTGCAAAAACAAAGTCAAAGTTCTTTTTTTTTTTGGGTGTTTTTTTTGCTGGTCAGTACACTACACTGTAAAAAGGCTTTTGGGGGTCGGTAAATACAAACTGTGGAAATCAGTTCCATTTTAATCAACAGTAATAATTAACCAGTGAAATCTATTAGGACTCGTTAAAGTCTACCTTTTTGTTACCAGAAACAACTGATACTTAAAATAATAGAATAAAATCTACCCCGTAATGTTGTGATGTGAGGAGCAGCTGGGGGGAGTTTCCCAGCATGCATTGGGACAAACTAGTGTGGAGAGTTTTTATGTGTTTAACAGTGTTCTGAGTTGATAAGAAGTGTTGTTGTTGTTGTTGTTTGTTTGTTTGTTTTTTTAATATATTGTGCAGTTATGGTGTGTTTGACTGTTTTGATTAGTTATTTTTTTGTTGAATGAATATTTCTGTTCCGTTGCAGATTCTTGCACCATGAGCTAAGTTGCTCCTTTGTTTCATTCTTCTCTGGCGGGGGGGGGCAGGTAGATTAAAGTCCTCGTCTCTCATTTTTCACATGCTTCTTAGAGTTGGGGTGGAATGATGAATACCTCTTGTGACTCGCAGCTTTTCAAGGAATGAAAAAAGATGAAGAAGTAACGGTTAAATAGTTCTACTGATTAGTTGTTAATAATAACAATTAAATTAAGGGTGGGTGATACTGGGAATTTTGGTATCAATCTGATACCAATACACACACACACACACACACACACTTTAGTATGGATACTATCAATATTTAGACTGATACTAGTGACGGGACGTTTGGTTCTTTGAAGGGAGTCGTTCAATCAGGAGTCATTCACTGAAAAGAGTCGTTCAACAGACTGGCTCTTGTATGCTTTTGGCATTATTTTGAAACACCAATGTTTTCATGACTAAATAGGCTACATGTGATGATTCACATTCCATTTTAAAGGTGTTTAATTGGCACGGCAGTAAATATTATCTTACTGTAAAACAGAATGGTTAGTTCAAATGTGTGGGTTAAATCCATGACATGAGAGGTGACATTAGACAAATGATGGAACTGGAGCAAAAACATCCCAGTACATTATGTG
This sequence comes from Sphaeramia orbicularis, assembly GCF_902148855.1. Lineage (NCBI taxonomy): Eukaryota > Metazoa > Chordata > Actinopteri > Kurtiformes > Apogonidae > Sphaeramia > Sphaeramia orbicularis. Next base: position 6,457,809 of record NC_043968.1, read on the forward strand.
GACTAGTCTGTAGAATAAAAATGAAGAAGAAAATAAAACATTTTCTTAAAACAAGAACAATAAATGTGTGTAAACATACGGAAAAAACTGCACAAAACACAACACTGATTAATCACTACAATTACTGAAATACCTGAACTGTACTGACATTCTCAGAACCAGAACAGTCTGTTCCACCAGGACAGTCAGTGCTGAGTTTTCAGATGGTGGCGCAAATTATTCGTTGACCCAGACTGAAAGATATATGTTTTTTTGCAAATATTGCAAGTGTCATGCCCATCTTTTCTGCCTGAAAAGTTCATCCAAATCCTCCTCCTTTTTCTTCGGCTCATTCCTCACAGGTGCTCACTCTCTCACTCTCAAACTTTTCTCCAGTTTCAACCAGTCTTCCAGCTCCTCCTCCTCCAGTCTTCCAGCTCCGCCTCCTCCAGTCTTCCAGCTCCGCCTCCTCCAGTCTTCTAGCTCCTCCTCCTCCAGTCTTCCAGCTCCTCCTCCTCCAGTCTTCCAGCTCCGCCTCCTCCAGTCTTCCAGCTCCTCCTCCTCCAGTCTTCTAGCTCCTCCTCCTCCAGTCTTCCAGCTCCGCCTCTTCCAGTCTTCTAGCTCCTCCTCCTCCAGTCTTCCAGCTCCGCCTCCTCCAGTCTTCCAGCTCCTCCTCCTCCAGTCTTCCAGCTCCGCCTCCTCCAGTCTTCCAGCTCCGCCTCCTCCAGTCTTCCAGCTCCTCCTCCTCCAGCTCCGCCTCCTCCAGTCTTCCAGCTCCGCCTCCTCCAGTCTTCCAGCTCCTCCTCCTCCAGCTCCTCCTCCTCCAGTCTTCCAGCTCCTCCTCCTCCAGTCTTCCAGCTCCTCCTCCTCCAGTCTTCCAGCTCCGCCTCCTCCAGTCTTCTAGCTCCTCCTCCTCCAGTCTTCCAGCTCCGCCTCCTCCAGTCTTCCAGCTCCTCCTCCTCCAGTCTTCCAGCTCCGCCTCCTCCAGTCTTCCAGCTCCGCCTCCTCCAGTCTTCCAGCTCCTCCTCCTCCAGCTCCGCCTCCTCCAGTCTTCCAGCTCCGCCTCCTCCAGTCTTCCAGCTCCTCCTCCTCCAGCTCCTCCTCCTCCAGTCTTCCAGCTCCGCCTCCTCCAGTCTTCCAGCTCCGCCTCCTCCAGTCTTCCAGCTCCTCCTCCTCCAGTCTTCCAGCTCCGCCTCCTCCAGTCTTCCAGCTCTGCCTCCTCCAGTCTTCCAGCTCCGCCTCCTCCAGTCTTCCAGCTCCTCCTCCTCCAGCTCCTCCTCCTCCAGTCTTCCAGCTCCGCCTCCTCCAGTCTTCCAGCTCCTCCTCCTCCAGTCTTCCAGCTCCGCCTCCTCCAGTCTTCCAGCTCCGCCTCCTCCAGTCTTCCAGCTCCTCCTCCTCCAGTCTTCCAGCTCCGCCTCCTCCAGTCTTCCAGCTCCGCCTCCTCCAGTCTTCCAGCTCCGCCTCCTCCAGTATGCTCACCTCATGCTTCAAACTGTTGTTTTTTTGCTAACTTCTTGCCATGAGACATGCTCAGTGCACAAAGCACTCTGTTTTTCTGCTGGAACATTCTCCTCCTGCCCAGTGCCTCCCCAGTGACGCTAAACTGACAGGCAATCGGACACTTTCTCCTTAAAAAAAAAATGAACGGCTCTTTACAAAGACTCGGTTCCCATCATTCATTTCAAAGAGCCATTCAAAAGATTCGATTCGTTCGTGAACGTCACATCACTAATTGATCCTCCCTGCCCTAAATTAAGTAGATGAACATATTCCTATTAACAACTGACAGTTAAAATTACTCACTATTTAGGAGTAATTTGTTGTGTAACACTGGTCTACAATTTTTAGAAATGATTTGCTTCAGACATGAAATGTGCTAAATGTTACGTATTTTAATAAGATTAATTGGAAAATAAATGACAAAAGTGCCGGTTTGCTGATGTTTTCAAGGTATATGATTAAGTGTTATTTCACATATATATTGGTTTATGTACATTTCTATAATAGTTTTATAAATCTTCCACTAAATAGAACCTGTAAAGTGAATGTATTCTAATGTGCAGACAGTGTTTTGAAGTAGATCTTGTAGCTCTGAGACAAATATTCCTTTTGAGTCAAACCCATTCTCTCGTTAATTCTTGAATTTCACATTTTGACCCCAGGCTGTATCTTGGAAAGTTCAGCCAACCAGCATTTTTGACTGGATTTTTCTTTATCAGTGACTCTCATGTGGTAAAATTTCATTACTTTTATTCTGGAAGCATTTTCCTTGTAGACCTGTGTAATCTATTGGGATCTGAAAGGTGGATTTGACCTCATTTCTTTTAGTGTTTTATAGCTGTTCAGTTTAATCACATTTTTTTCCAAATATGGGGTCAAATCTACTCAACCAAAATGAGTGAAAATTGTTACCTCACTTTTATTAAGTAGATTCTAAAGTTTGTTTTTACAGTGTACTGTTTGTAAGCACAAGCAAAGACTTCATTTGAGGTTCCTGAAGGACGGCTGCATGCGTCACATCAAGCGGTGGCTGTGATTGATTACAACTATCCACAGCCTTGGAAAATGAGGGACTGAGGGCTACAAGATGCGTTTCCCTCCAGAGCTGAATATGACTGCTGGCTTCTGCATTCCAACAGCCTGCTGCCTGGGCCATGAAAGGGCCCTTTGAGAGCCCAGAGGCCAGGCCACGGCTCCGTCGACTGGGGTTTGGACTGAGGGCCTTCTGGCACACCTCAACACTTTCCTTGGCTGGCCTGTTTAAACTGTGCATGTGTGCGTATCTCCCTCTCCTCTCGCCCCTCAGACCTCCAGCTTTTGTCTCCCCATCCTCCACTCGACTGCATTTTTTCTTCTTGCCGGAGGCCCACAGCTGCTCTCTGCCCTCACTTCCAGCCTTTCCTGGAGTTTCTGTCCAGGGTCGATTTAACTGTACGCGCAGAGCAGATTAGAGTTACACAAACATTTCTTTAATCTACGGCTTCTTTAGAGGCGGAAATGAAGCCGCTGCCTGAGTTCAACCTCAATGGATGGAAGCGAAGAACCACAGAGTGTCAAAGGAGGAAAACATGACTGAAAACTCAACCGCTGCTGTTCTCCGCTCCAAGAATGCGAGTGGTTAATGGAGTGTTTTAAATCTGCAAGCAGCCATAATGTTTGTCTTAAATCAACATATCTGTATGGAGCATGTGGTTAGGCTGCATGGTTTATGACGCACGTCCTCCCCAGATATTGAAATAATTGCCGAAGCTGCGCAGTCTGTGCTGATTAAAATATTAAAGTCCAGGTACGAGGATGCTGAGGTTGAGCATGTTTGTGGGCGGGGCTTCATTTGTGTTGTTATTGTGGATATATATCTATTTATTTATTTATTTATTTATTTATTTGGGGTTTGTTTTGTTGTCTTTTTTGTTTGTTCGTCTCAAGTTGATTTTGTGATTGTGGTTTTGGTTTGTTTGTACTCATGAAGAGTAAATGTCTTGGTTTTGTGGAGTGAAAAAGTTTAAATAAAATCATATAAAACTAGAAAAGCACTCTGAGTACATAGGAACATAGGTACTAGGGAACATAGGTACTGGGGAACATAGGTACCAAGGAACATAGGTACTGGGGAACATTGGTACCAAGGAACATTGGTACTGGGGAACATCGGCACTGTGGAACATAGGTACCAAGGAACATAGGTACTGGGGAACATAGGTACCAAGGAACATAGGTACTGGGGAACATCGGCACTGTGGAACATAGGTACCAAGGAACATAGGTACTGGGGAACATCGGCACTGTGGAACATAGGTACTGGGGAACATTGGTACCAAGGAACATAGGTACTGGGGAACATCGGCACTGTGGAACATAGGTACCAAGGAACATGGGTACTGGGGAACATCGGCACTGGGGAACATAGGTACCAAGGAACATAGGTACTGGGGAACATAGGTACCAAGGAACATAGGTACTGGGGAACATCGGCACTGTGGAACATAGGTACTGGGGAACATAGGTACTGGGGAACATAGGTAGTGGAGAACATAGGTACTGGGGAACATAGGTACTGGGGAACATAGGTAGTGGAGAACATAGATACTGGGGAACATCAGCACTGGGGAACATAGGTACTGGGGAACATGGGTACTGGAGAACATAGCTACTGGAGAACATAGGTACTGGGGAACATCAGCACTGGGGAACATAGGTACTAGGGAACATAGGTATTGGTGAACATAGGTAATGGAGAACATAGGCACTGGGGAACATCGGTACTGGGGAACATAGGTAGTGGAGAACATAGGTAGTGGAGAACCTAGGTAGTGGAGAACCTAGGTAGTGGAGAACATATATACGCTCCTGTGGAAACAAAGGCAGAAGCTCAAACCACGGCGCTGAAGGGGGGCTTAAAGGTTCATTGAAGGGAAGAGGCCGGTTCCAGACCGTTAACTTTGTGCAGTGGAAAGAACGGTAAAGTGTGGATGAACGGCTCCGACTGGAACTGTACATTAAAGTCACAATAAATTCCTCTGGCGTTTTTACAGAGTCCCGGTAATGATCGGGTCTCTGTTCTAGCACTTTTTGTTGAATGTAACCCAATCTCCATTCATGTGGAAGTCCTTCCAGGTTCTATCTGTTAATCTGCCACCTGACCTGCTGCAGGTTACCGGCTGTGTACGTTCTAATGGCTCCGGTGTGGATGGAGGGCCACGCATTATCTGTGCGGTCTAAATAAGTCAAGTCCTGGTCAACCTCTCTCTTCCAGATATCCGATTCAGACCACACTGTGTGCTTTCTCTGTCTCTGTCACCCCGGTCAGCCTCTCAGTTTTCTGCTTTGGGATTTACGCCGGCCCTCCTCGGTTACACAGATAAGTGCTTCCTTAAAAGAAAGCTTCGGGATCAGGCATCAGCGCATAGAGATCCTCCAAATTCACCGCATTTCATACAGTTCTGTACAGGGTTATTCGAAAAGAATGAACCGATTTTATGATGCGTTGCTTCAGTTCTCAAGCATCGTCATGGAATGTGTGGCGTCAAAAACCAGCATTTTAATCAAAGTATTCATTTTATATTCAGAAGTATTCATTTGCATGCCATAAGTTCAATTTCAGTACAATGTGACGGTTGTAACAGAGTGGTTGACTTTTTTCCTGGGAGACCCAGAAAAAGAACGAAAATGTGCAGTCATTGAAGGAACTAATGAATTTATGCAAAGTTACAAAATGGGGCGGGCAGAATGAACATGTGAGCTCATGGAAAGTTCCGGAAAACGTGGTGTGCAAAAGAAGTACACGTGAGTAGAAATTTTTGAACATTCTGGGAAGTACCTTACATTTTCCGGGAAAAAGTTACATATTTATATACAGGGTGGGGAAGCAAAATGTACAATATTTTGAGGCAGGGATTGAAAGACAGTGTATGACCAATTAGTTTATTGAAAGTCATGAGAATGTATTTGCCACAAGAAAATGTCCATAATAGAAAATGTTTTTATTCTATGTGTCCTCCTTCTTTCTCAATAACTGCCTTCACACGCTTCCTGAAACTTGCGCAAGTGTTCCTCAAATATTTGGATGACAACTTCTCCCATTCTTCTTTAATAGTATCTTCCAGACTTTCTGGTAATAGTTTTGCTCATAGTCATTCTCTTCTTTCCATTAGAAACAGTCTTTATGGACACTCCAACTATTTTGGAAATCTCCTTTGGTGTGACGAGTGCATTCAGCAAATCACACACTCTTTGACGTTTGCTTTCCTGATTACTCATATGGGCAAAAGTTTCTGAAAAGGTATGGATAATAGTGTGAGGTATGATTATGACATCAGTATATGTTTGGTTTCAAAACAATTGACGTAGTGTCTGCTGAGAAAAAACAACTAAATGTTCATTGTACATTTTGCTTCCCCACCCTGTATGTTTGACCAATCCTGACCGACACCAAAGAAACCTCACCCTATCGGGGACAAGCTGAGAGGGGGGGTTTCCGACGTGACTAGATTAATGTTCAAAGTATGATAAAAATGGGTGTGGTTTGTAGCTAAACCCAACCTACTTTTGACGATATAAAAGTGGTCTCCCAGAGCGAAAAAGTCAGTTTGTGCAGATGTCAACTCAGTGTTTATTTTGTGGATGAATAAACACTTAATGCAGCTCGAATTCTGCTCGATCTCTGAGTTCGTCTTTGGCTCTGTGTGACTGTTACTCAACAAAGTTCCACTACATAGATGGAGTACAGACATGAATACAACTGGAGAGGAGCGTCAAAGGGACCAGAGATTTCTCCCACTTATGGTCATAAATTTTACACCACAAATGAGTGGGTGACCATTTGAAACAGGAGTTTTCTAATGCCGCGTTTCCACTACGTGGTACCGGCTCGACTCGACTCGGCCTTTTTGCGTTTCCATTACGAAAACCTGGAATCTGGTACCCGGTACTCATTTTTTGGTATCATCTCCACCAAGGTTCCAGGACTGGGGACCAGATACTAAAAGGTGACTCTGTGTAAACACTGCAGACCACTGATTGGTCAGAGTCGTCTGTGCAAACCACTGTCACACAAAAAACAGATGCAGAAGTTGACAGTAAATACAGCGGTAGGTGAATCCACATGATGACAGCCCACAAAACTACACCATGAAGGCAGGAGGTTCAGTTTTCGTCATTTCGTTAGTTTTGGTTAACGATAATAACCTTGGGAGTCTGTAGGATTAGGGCTGTAAGAAGATATCAGTTCTGCAATATATCGCAATATTTAACCCTTTCATGCATAAGTCACTCCAGTGGACAGTTCTTCTCCAGCTGTTCTCTTGTATATTCATGGGTTTAGTTGTTTTAGTTCCATATCAGCCAACACAGTGGACACTTACGCACCATCTCATATCCTGACATTCAGACCATTACTGTAACTTTGCTGTTCTTGATAAACCTGATCTGCACTAACATGTCTGAGTGTAAATCAATTGTTATTTGTAAGACAAGAAGGGTTTATTTGCACATTATCTCGATGAAGTGAGGAATTAATAGCAATTAGAATATGTTAAAATGTGAGAAGACATCAGATTAGCAGCATTAAACCTGTTTTTATTTCATTGTTTTCATATCCTTCTCTGATATTGGGTTTTAAACACAGGTTTCTTTACTTCAAAAATTAAATGCATGGATATTTTTGTAACTCCACAGGAAAAAAAAACTGGATTGCATTGTTTTTTTCATGCCTAAGGAGGAATAAAAACACTGAAGGAAAAAATCTTGACTAAGGTTCTCACAATTAATACATGAAAGGGTTAATTTCACAATACTGTATCGATATTAAAAAGTACTGTATCTATATTTTTAGGTATTTATTCAAATGCAGGTATTGTGCAGGTTCATTTTTGTTTTATATTTCATGTATTATTATTTAACAGTTATTTATTAAATAATGGTTATTTGAATCATCCTAAAAGCACTTTTTTCTGTCTGAGAGGCAGATGTTCGTTCCTTTGTTGGATTGAACTCAAATCCTGTTCTGATGTTAGTTGTGAACTAACAGAATCTGAACATTTGAACAGGATCTGAAACTGGAATGTCTGTAAAACAGAATTTCAGTTTGAAGTTTTTACACAGGAACATTTTGTGATAGAACATTAGATCCTGTTGGGATCAAATAAAAATGTGTTCATATGTTTGTGCATATTTCTGCTGTAATTCAATTCTCCCAGGATTTTTTTTGAAGAAACAAAAAAAGCTAAAAAAAAAATTGCCTTTTTAACAGTATTGTGATACATCGTGATATATTGTATTGTGATCCCAGTATTGTGATTTTTATCGTATCGTCAGATGTTTGCCAATACACACCCATATGTAGGATGCACCGCCTCAGATGATTTGTCGGATTATTTCCCATCAGGCTTTGAGGAGGCTGTCTCTGGTTTCTCTCTGAACTGTGGGCGTGTTGTGTTGAGTCCGTCGTTTGTACTCCACCCTGGACGGACAGCTGTTTTCTGATGGAACTGCTGTCTTACACATGACCCAAGTCTTTTTTTTTTTTTTCTTTTACCTCAACGCATGAGTTGAAATGTTTAATTACAAGCAGTGACGATTTGGCAGCCGGAGACAGACGAGAACCCACTTGGCCTCTGACTAACTCGTCTTGTCATGTACTAGTGTGGAATAGTAAAAACCAACTCCTTCCTGTTCTTGTTTGAGTTCAGATCTCCTCCGATGGATGTGAAGGAAACTAACGGTGGCCTGTTAATGCTCATGTGTGATGAAGAGTTTTTTGGATCATGTTTTAGACTCAGTTGTTTATAATAAATGTAGATTTTTCAAAGATGCTAATGATTTTCTTTTCATATGACAATACAAATGTTAATAATAACATCAGAATGACTTTATTGGCAGATTCTAAGTTACATTATTATTGAGTAACAAACAGACATATTATGTATGTTACACCTTTACTAAAATGTATTAAAATTTAATTATAGTACAAGTTTAATTAAGATTAAAACATGCTTTTTTTAAAATCAATTTATTGACAGTTAACTCATTTTTTGCAGCTAGTGTGAACAATGTCTTATTAAGTTTAATGCTTTATTATGCACATATTAAGAGTTAATTTAAATAACTTGTGTTATTGTGTTATTGTCTGTTTGCCTGTACTACTGTCTTGTTTTTATCCTGGTGTATGTAGGACATTTTATTTATTTTATTTTATTTCTAAGCTTTTAATAACATTTTATTCTAAACTGTAAAGCACTTTGTGATTGTATCTGTGAAAAGTGCTTTGTAAATAAAATGTACTTACTTAATGAATTATTGATATTAAACTATTTATTTATTAATGCTACTTGTGTTTTTGCAGCAAGTAGCTTGAGGTAACAACAGGTAAGTGAGGCATGAGACCATTTCATTCATGCAACGAACAAAACATTTGACATTTATGATCAAAGAGCACTGGAATACCATGAAATGATGGATCACATTAGTAAAAACAGTCACGGAACGTTTGTAAACCTCTAGTTTTTCTTCTTTGCTCACATTGCTTCTTTATCAAATTAGCATTGTCAGATTTTCTGCTCATCAACATGTCCAAAATTCACACAAAATACTGGCGTAGATGATCAGTATGAGGCCAATACATGATGAATGAAAATAAGTATGATTGTTTTTTGCACATTAACCCTTTAACCACTGAGACAACAGACCTTGTTCAGTGGTTTTACTTTTCTGTGTGTTTTAGGGTCAAAACAGGATGGAATAACAGGAAAAGACAAAGAGAGGAACTGAAGTTTGACAGGTTTTTACTAAATCAGACTAGAATGAACATGAATAAGAGATTTAGGATGTTGAACATCAACTGTGAACTGGAACACACCGAACAACAACAAGGATTTGAATTTTGGTCCAGTAGTTTTTGTTTGGAACTCTGTTGTTTTTTGTTTTTTTTACCCCACCCCCGAAGGGAAGGCACATAGGAAATTTGCCGGAGTAAAATTTACTCAAATTGGAGAAAATTTTACTCTACTCAGATAACACTTGGTCCCTCTCTAAAAAGAGTAAAAGTTCCTCGTTGGGTCGAGCTCTCCAAACTCAATATAGAGCTAAATTTATTCAGTATGGAGCTACATTTATTCCTTTTGAGGAAAATATTTTTGACTGGAAAAAATGCTTTCCTGTGCAAGGTGTTGTTTTTGGTTTGGTTTGTTTGTTTGTTTAACACTTTAGCAGCAAAACTATTGGTTGAATTCATACCATATTCGGTTTGTAGATTGCCAGTGACGCAGAATAGATGTCATTACATCCATTCATTCATTAAGTTCAAATTTGTAATTTTTTTTTTTAATCCTTTTTTTCCTCCCATTTACTTATAATGGCCGAAATTTCACGTCTATAAAAAACATCAATCTTGTTTCAATTCACAAACTTGACACATTTATATAGGCAATTGAGATGCTGACATCAGCACACGCACAGACATGATGACATCAGCTGGATCCATGTCAAAATAAGATACAATATATGTGAGGGACGGGGTTTGTTGTGCCTAGAACCACTTGTTCTAAATCAGTCCAGCTGCTTTTTAACACCTGGTTGAACTCCAAAAAGCAGTTACATGGTCAAAACTTACAAAAATAGGAAAATTACTGCAACACTGCGAACAACAGTAAAACAAAACAAAAACGACAAGGAAAATGGTGTGTGTTAAAAAAAAAAAAAAGCCCATGTGAGTCGGTCTCACTTCCTGGTCTGTGTTTTACCCCCCATTACACAGGTAGTGGGGCTGCACTGAGCATGCTCAGATGTCTATGGAAAGTGGAAGGTCTATTCTATCGGCACGTTTTGAAATTTTTTTTATTGAGTAAGTTGTTGAATTTTTATGAATATGGGTCAAAACACAGTCATGTCCCGTCAGACAGTGAACTTTGATTGATTGCCATTCCAAAATTTATTTCAATTTAAGTAAAAACTCCTTGTTTGGATAATCCCTTATGGTCCAACTAAAGCAAAAATGAATTTAAACGTACAAATGTGGGTCATTTAGCAACACTAGTCTGTCAAATTATCTCTAAATTGTCCCATCAGACAGACTTCGAATATCGTGCTTTGACCCATATTTAAATAAATCATACATTTAAAACGCTCCCCACAGACACGCTGGGGGTTAAAGGGTTGAAGACCAGGGCTGTGTATTGGCAAACATCTGGCAATATGATACAAACCACAATACTAGGATCACAATACAATATATCATGATATATCATGATACTGTTAAAAAAGGCAATTTTTGGGCTTTTTTTTTATTTCTTTAAAAAAAATAATCCTGGGAGAATTGAATTACAGCAGAAATATGAGCAAACATTTTTAAGACATTTTTATTTGATCCCAACAGGATCTAATGTTATATCACAAACTTTCCTCTGTAAAAACTTCAAACTTAAATTCTGTTTTACAGACATTCCAGTTTCAGATCCTGTTCAAATGTTCATATTCTATTAGTTCACAACTAACATCAGAACAGGATTTGAGTTCAATCCAAACAAAAGAACTACCATCTGCCTCTCAGACAGAAAAAAGTGCTTTTAGGATGATTCAAATAATGATTATTGAACCTCCTCAGATCCAGCTGTGGGTTTTCTGTCCACATTTGTGGACAAGAGTTTCACAACTTTATACAAAAATTTAAAAAAAGAAAAGAAAAAGAAAAGAAAGCTGTCCACCACAAAGGACATTCCATAAAAAATTTAAAAACTGCATCTGAAAAGCCTGTTGCATCATGATGTTTCCAATATAGGCACTGATTTAATTAAAAAAAAAAAAAAAAAGGTCCTTTGCTGACATTTCCTGGGTCTTAGGAAGTTAATAAAACAGCATTAAACAATGATACATAAAATATAAACAAAAAAGAAAAACTAAAATGAACGTCCGCCATTTGAATAAATACCTAAAAATACTGATACAGTACTTTTTAATATTGATACAGTATTGTGAAATTAAATATTGTCATATACTGCAGAACCCCTATTTCCTAACAGCCCTACTACAGAGCGTTTCTTCACACAGATCCTTACATTTCTTCTGACCTTCCTCTGAACAGACAGATCAAACCAAACCAAACCACCATGACGATCCTCTGAAACTGTGCCTCCTCCTCAGATAGACTTTACAGCTGGAGCAGAACTGTTATGACATCAGATAAGTTCAGCATGTGGGCGGAGCATACCTCTGCGGCTCTGTTACCGGTCGGAACAGGAGCGGCAGACGTGCACCAGCAGAATAAAGCAGCAGCCGTGAACTACCCCACCATAAACTAAATGACAGGCTAATTTTGCGGAGAAGCCATTTACACACCACCACAAGCAACTGGTCTGGTCCAACTGAGCGACCAGGGAAACGCACTGAGATGGAGCCAAATCAGACAAGGAAAAAATGAGAGCGGAAATCCTAAATTATTAGTCTACCCCAGCCGGTGAGGAGCACGACGGAAAGTCTGAATGTGACGTGTTGGAATGTGGGATTAGTTTTTCTACAAATCACGTCACTCGTCCTCTCCGACACGTACCTTGTCTACATTGTGAGAAAGGGGGCCACGGCTCAGGACTGTTGTTAACCCCCCCCACCATAATAAAACCCAAGGGTCAGTCAATGGACCTGATGGAAACGACCCAAAGTGCCCTGAAGCTACAGACCATGGAGTCAGTCAGCGTCAGGGCCTGAGTGGAATGTTCAGTGTCTGCACCGTGGATCCGACAGAAAAAGAAACTCAGTTCACCTCTGAGGATCAATATAATACTACTGCTAATTACTGATAATAGGTTTTTACTTTGCATCGATTTTTGTTATTGTGTACGATGGCGTACTAGGGCCACATAAGAAAATACAAACACTTGTCACTACAAGAATAAATTTGTTACATTTCGAGAATAAAGTCATTATTTAACGAGAATAGTCGTAGTTTTTAAAAAACTCATTATTTAATGAGAATGAAGTCGTTATATTTCGAGAATAAAGTCATTATTTAATGAGAATAAAATCATAGTTAAAAAAAAACTAATTATTTAACGACAATAAAGTCATTGTTTAACGAGAATAAAGTTGTACTTAAAAAAAAAAACTCATTATTTAATAAGAATGAAGTCATTACATATAATTGCCTTGTTAACAGTATCGTGATATATCGTATTGTGATATATCGTATCGTGATATATTGTATCGTGATCCTAGTATTGTGATTTGTATCGTATCACCAGATTCTTGCAGATACACAGCCCTTGTTACAAAACACAAAGGAGCTGCATGAACTGATTTCAGACCAGCGGACAGATACGCAGCAGTCTCCTCCACATGCTCTGTTTACTGAAGCGCTGTTACTCCAGAGCTGCGTACACATCCAACAGACACTGAGAACCATCCTTCATCTGCTTAAACGTGTTTACCACAGCCTGCCTGTGTGAAAACAGCTGTCTGCTGTTGAAGAGCTCCAATAGACCCCAGCAAAACAGTCCAAGTGTTGCAAAATGTAAACAATGAACGGAAAGAGGCTGAAGCTCCGCGCAGCTGCAAAGTGAGTGTTAATTCTGTGTGATTTCTGAAAAGTGGGTGTCCTGGCCATTTAACAGCCTCTTCAAACACAAACACTTGGAAAATGGTCTGAGGTACTGAAGGGGTTTTGGCTAAATCCTTGTTCAGGAACCGCAGGTTATCTGGGCTTGACAGGAGTGGTGCAGTAAAAACGTGCTCACAGTTGTAATTATTAGCAAGGCCCAACAGGCACGGGACAGCGCTTCTGCTTCACTGCCTCCATTTGAGCCTCAGTTCCAGAACAAAACATCATCAGCTCACCTACATTCATGTTCTGTCTAAATTTGTGCTCCTGCAGCTTTAATAGTGACTACACAACTACACATCTGGTAAAAATGATACGGCATTCCCCAAGGCTCTGTTCATGGGCCTCTACTATTCAACATCTGATTGACTGATTGAAGTGTTTATTTCAAATATGAATGTTATATATGTATGTATATATATATATATATATATATATATATATATATATATATATATATATATATATATATATATATATATATATAAACCTCCCAGTACTTTAATCAAATGTGCAATAACTTCGGATTTTTCATTACAGTTTAGTTTTATTTAGTTTGGACTTTTTTTTTTTCTCTAATTCAGTTCGTTTTAATTCGTTTTTAGAGCAGGTTTGTTAAGTTTTTATTAGTTTTCATTTTTTTTTCTAAAGGCTTAGTTTTAGTTTTAGTATTAATTTTAGTTTAGCCGTCTCTTTTCTCTTCTTCTCTGTCGTCGTATTCAAATCAATCCCAGACAGGACTCTGCTGCTTTAGTCTCCATGTTTCCAGGTAGAGTGGGGACCAGAAGACGACTGGAAACCACAAGTGAACACAAGTGACAGACCCTTAAATATCACATGGTGCTGCTAGCTAAAATCACTAGAGCAAAATAAATTGATTTTATACCATACCAACTTTATTTATAACGCACTTTAAGAACTTTACAGCTGGCCAAAGTGCCGTGCAGCAAACATTAAACAATGGATTAAATCAGTAAATAATACTAGTGTCAGATTTATATCAATCTGACAGTGACAAAGACGAAAACGAAGGGAATTTTATCCATAATTTCGATGCATTTTAGTTAGTTTTGTAAACACATAATACAGTTTCAGTTATCGTTTTTTCTTTTAATTATAGTTTTTATTAATTTCAGGGAATGAAAATGTTTTCACAATTCTAGTTTTCATCATTTTGTTAGTTTTCGTTAACGATAATAACCTGGTTTGAGAGCCCTGTTTTAAACCATCCTACCTGTGGAGCTTGAATGTGGCGTTCAACAGTCAGGCTGCGTTGCCTTCAGTT